>NW_028168043.1:0-2500 GCF_964194135.1 Talpa europaea | reverse complement strand
GGTTAGGGTTAGGGTTAGGGTTAGGGTTAGGGTTAGGGTTAGGGTTAGGGTTAGGGTTAGGGTTAGGGTTAGGGTTAGGGTTAGGGTTAGGGTTAGGGTTAGGGTTAGGGTTAGGGTTAGGGTTAGGGTTAGGGTTAGGGTTAGGGTTAGGGTTAGGGTTAGGGTTAGGGTTAGGGTTAGGGTTAGGGTTAGGGTTAGGGTTAGGGTTAGGGTTAGGGTTAGGGTTAGGGTTAGGGTTAGGGTTAGGGTTAGGGTTAGGGTTAGGGTTAGGGTTAGGGTTAGGGTTAGGGTTAGGGTTAGGGTTAGGGTTAGGGTTAGGGTTAGGGTTAGGGTTAGGGTTAGGGTTAGGGTTAGGGTTAGGGTTAGGGTTAGGGTTAGGGTTAGGGTTAGGGTTAGGGTTAGGGTTAGGGTTAGGGTTAGGGTTAGGGTTAGGGTTAGGGTTAGGGTTAGGGTTAGGGTTAGGGTTAGGGTTAGGGTTAGGGTTAGGGTTAGGGTTAGGGTTAGGGTTAGGGTTAGGGTTAGGGTTAGGGTTAGGGTTAGGGTTAGGGTTAGGGTTAGGGTTAGGGTTAGGGTTAGGGTTAGGGTTAGGGTTAGGGTTAGGGTTAGGGTTAGGGTTAGGGTTAGGGTTAGGGTTAGGGTTAGGGTTAGGGTTAGGGTTAGGGTTAGGGTTAGGGTTAGGGTTAGGGTTAGGGTTAGGGTTAGGGTTAGGGTTAGGGTTAGGGTTAGGGTTAGGGTTAGGGTTAGGGTTAGGGTTAGGGTTAGGGTTAGGGTTAGGGTTAGGGTTAGGGTTAGGGTTAGGGTTAGGGTTAGGGTTAGGGTTAGGGTTAGGGTTAGGGTTAGGGTTAGGGTTAGGGTTAGGGTTAGGGTTAGGGTTAGGGTTAGGGTTAGGGTTAGGGTTAGGGTTAGGGTTAGGGTTAGGGTTAGGGTTAGGGTTAGGGTTAGGGTTAGGGTTAGGGTTAGGGTTAGGGTTAGGGTTAGGGTTAGGGTTAGGGTTAGGGTTAGGGTTAGGGTTAGGGTTAGGGTTAGGGTTAGGGTTAGGGTTAGGGTTAGGGTTAGGGTTAGGGTTAGGGTTAGGGTTAGGGTTAGGGTTAGGGTTAGGGTTAGGGTTAGGGTTAGGGTTAGGGTTAGGGTTAGGGTTAGGGTTAGGGTTAGGGTTAGGGTTAGGGTTAGGGTTAGGGTTAGGGTTAGGGTTAGGGTTAGGGTTAGGGTTAGGGTTAGGGTTAGGGTTAGGGTTAGGGTTAGGGTTAGGGTTAGGGTTAGGGTTAGGGTTAGGGTTAGGGTTAGGGTTAGGGTTAGGGTTAGGGTTAGGGTTAGGGTTAGGGTTAGGGTTAGGGTTAGGGTTAGGGTTAGGGTTAGGGTTAGGGTTAGGGTTAGGGTTAGGGTTAGGGTTAGGGTTAGGGTTAGGGTTAGGGTTAGGGTTAGGGTTAGGGTTAGGGTTAGGGTTAGGGTTAGGGTTAGGGTTAGGGTTAGGGTTAGGGTTAGGGTTAGGGTTAGGGTTAGGGTTAGGGTTAGGGTTAGGGTTAGGGTTAGGGTTAGGGTTAGGGTTAGGGTTAGGGTTAGGGTTAGGGTTAGGGTTAGGGTTAGGGTTAGGGTTAGGGTTAGGGTTAGGGTTAGGGTTAGGGTTAGGGTTAGGGTTAGGGTTAGGGTTAGGGTTAGGGTTAGGGTTAGGGTTAGGGTTAGGGTTAGGGTTAGGGTTAGGGTTAGGGTTAGGGTTAGGGTTAGGGTTAGGGTTAGGGTTAGGGTTAGGGTTAGGGTTAGGGTTAGGGTTAGGGTTAGGGTTAGGGTTAGGGTTAGGGTTAGGGTTAGGGTTAGGGTTAGGGTTAGGGTTAGGGTTAGGGTTAGGGTTAGGGTTAGGGTTAGGGTTAGGGTTAGGGTTAGGGTTAGGGTTAGGGTTAGGGTTAGGGTTAGGGTTAGGGTTAGGGTTAGGGTTAGGGTTAGGGTTAGGGTTAGGGTTAGGGTTAGGGTTAGGGTTAGGGTTAGGGTTAGGGTTAGGGTTAGGGTTAGGGTTAGGGTTAGGGTTAGGGTTAGGGTTAGGGTTAGGGTTAGGGTTAGGGTTAGGGTTAGGGTTAGGGTTAGGGTTAGGGTTAGGGTTAGGGTTAGGGTTAGGGTTAGGGTTAGGGTTAGGGTTAGGGTTAGGGTTAGGGTTAGGGTTAGGGTTAGGGTTAGGGTTAGGGTTAGGGTTAGGGTTAGGGTTAGGGTTAGGGTTAGGGTTAGGGTTAGGGTTAGGGTTAGGGTTAGGGTTAGGGTTAGGGTTAGGGTTAGGGTTAGGGTTAGGGTTAGGGTTAGGGTTAGGGTTAGGGTTAGGGTTAGGGTTAGGGTTAGGGTTAGGGTTAGGGTTAGGGTTAGGGTTAGGGTTAGGGTTAGGGTTAGGGTTAGGGTTAGGGTTAGGGTTAGGGTTAGGGTTAGGGTTAGGGTTAGGGTTAGGGTTAGGGTTAGGGTTAGGGTTAGGGTTAGGGTTAGGGTTAGGGTTAGGGTTAGGGTTAGGGTTAGGGTTAGGGTT